>NC_062234.1:14820000-14821532 GCF_905475465.1 Pieris napi
GCTATTAGATACAATAACCTTCCCTCAGCCGCCCAATTTAAGTCCGCTTCCTAACACCAACATTAAACATAACACAAACAAAATTTGGAGTTAAAGTAAAATAAAAATGTAAAAATACACAATGGAATGGAATAAAACAGTTGTTATAAAATTGAGTTTAAACAGATAGGCTTTAATAATGTGCCTGTAAATGACTGTGCTGGTGTTTGGAGTTGGATACGGGTAGGTTGTTGAGGGTCGGTTCTGCTATTAGATACAATAACCTTCCCTCAGCCGCCCAATTTAAGTCCGCTTCCTAACACCAACATTAAACATAACACAAACAAAATTTGGAGTTAAAGAAAAATAAAAATGTAAAAATACACAGTGGAATGGAATAAAACAGTTGTTATAAAATTGAGTTTAAAACATATAGGCTTTAATAATGTGCCTGTAAATGACTGTGCCGGTGTTTGGAGTTGGACACGGGTAGGTTGTTGAGGGTCGGTTCTGCTATTAGATACAATAACCTTCCCTCAGCCGCCCAATTTAAGTCCGCTTCCTAACACCAACATTAAACATAACACAAACAAAATTTGGAGTTAAAGTAAAATAAAAATGTAAAAATACACAATGGAATGGAATAAAACAGTTGTTATAAAATTGAGTTTAAACAGATAGGCTTTAATAATGTGCCTGTAAATGACTGTGCTGGTGTTTGGAGTTGGACACGGGTAGGTTGTTGAGGGTCGGTTCTGCTATTAGATACAATAACCTTCCCTCAGCCGCCCAATTTAAGTCCGCTTCCTAACACCAACATTAAACATAACACAAACAAAATTTGGAGTTAAAGAAAAATAAAAATGTAAAAATACACAGTGGAATGGAATAAAACAGTTGTTATAAAATTAAGTTTAAACAGATAGGCTTTAATAATGTGCCTGTAAATGACTATGTTGGTGTTTGGAGTTGGACACGGGTAGGTTGTTGAGGGTCGGTTCTGCTATCAGATACAATAACCTTCCCTCAGCCGTCCAATTTAAGTCCACTTCTTAACACCAACATTAAACATTACATAAGGAAAAGTCAAAATTGCAGTAAAAATAAAAATACACAACAGAATGGAATTAAACCATTTGATATAGAGCCAAATTTAAACAAGTGAACATAGGGAAGTTTTACATTTGCCTTAGAGTTATATTAACATAAAATTACCCAGTGAAATGGGATTAAACTTATAATAAAAATAAAAATGGAATTAATATTATAATTTATGTTTAGTACAGATGGTATTAGCACAGTAAAGTATGATTTAAATAAAACAACAATCGTAAAAAAAAATCTAAGTTAAATATTTAAGTAGTTAGTATAATAATTGTAAAAAGTTTAAAAGGTTATAGATGGAGAGAAATGACTATATACATTTTTGTACGGGTGAGGGTGGATTACTTGCCGATAAATTGTTAAATGTGAGTGTAAAATATAAGATATAAACATTTTGAAGGCTTTGATAGAGCACACGCAGGTTTGAGAAGGGTTGTGTTGTTTAATAA
>NC_062235.1:0-5000 GCF_905475465.1 Pieris napi
ACCTAACCTAACCTAACCTAACCTAACCTAACCTAACCTAACCTAACCTAACCTAACCTAACCTAACCTAACCTAACCTAACCTAACCTAACCTAACCTAACCTAACCTAACCTAACCTACCTAACCTAACCTAACCTAACCTAACCTAACCTAACCTAACCTAACCTAACCTAACCTAACCTAACCTAACCTAACCTAACCTAACCTAACCTAACCTAACCTAACCTAACCTAACCTAACCTAACCTAACCTAACCTAACCTAACCTAACCTAACCTAACCTAACCTAACCTAACCTAACCTAACTAACCTAACCTAACCTAACCTAACCTAACCTAACCTAACCTAACCTAACCTAACCTAACCTAACCTAACCTAACCTAACCTAACCTAACCTAACTAACCTAACCTAACCTAACCTAACCTAACCTAACCTAACCTAACCTAACCTAACCTAACCTAACCTAACCTAACCTAACCTAACCTAACCTAACCTAACCTAACCTAACCTAACCTAACCTAACCTAACCTAACCTAACCTAACCTAACCTAACCTAACCTAACCTAACCTAACCTAACCTAACCTAACCTAACCTAACCTAACCTAACCTAACCTAACCTAACCTAACCTAACCTAACCTAACCTAACCTAACCTAACCTAACCTAACCTAACCTAACCTAACCTAACCTAACCTAACCTAACCTAACCCAGTCCGCGTCCAAACGCCACCCGAAACAGTCAAAATCCACGTCGCTCCGCGCCTTAAAAAGTTTAAAAAATCAAAAAAGTGGTATTTCGTGTGATATTAGTGAAGTGTTACATATCGTTAGATGCGCGCTATCGCGATCTATCTTTTAGTGTAAAATTCAGTTTTTTAAGTTTACGTTTTCTATTTTATTTTTTCAAAAAACTTTAAAATTTTCCGTTTTTTCCATTTTAAAAATAGTGTTTATAACTTTAAAAATCAAAAAATAGTGCTGTGTTGTAGAGCTAATTAAGCTCTACATTTCGACATCAAATTTGAGGTTAAGGACTCAAAATTGAAGATAATCTGGAGCAAAAACACTAAAAAGGTGAATAACTTTTAATTTGGATCGACAACCACATGTTTTTATAGCTTCAATAGATTGTACTCCGTAAGGGCTTTCGTTTAATACCCAATTTTAAATTTTTGGAATAAGGGCTGATTTATTAGAGACCAAACCAGGGGTTTTATCGCCCAGCCTGCAGCCCCTAAAGATAGGAACCATTTTTTACATTCAATAGAAGCGCTAGACGGAAAGGTATCTTTTGACACATCACTCGACAAAATCGGACCAGAAATATCCTCTCGGACCAAGGGAAAACCGTTTTTTGGGTTTAACCACCCCCAAACATTAGAACACCAAATCAAAATTACGATAAGGACAAAGTACAGGAAATAACCTACAGACTGACACCAATATCAACAATATTCGCCCAGTAGTTCAGGAATTTCGACCAGGAATAGGTTGGAATCCAGGGTTTCCAGGGGATCCACACCTCCGAAAAATCGGAATCTACCACCATCTTATAGCCCGCACAAGATAGCATCGGACCAGCACCAAACCGCACATCACACTTTTTCACCTGCCCAACTGGACACCAGATTGTCTGGTGACCAGCTGGAACAGCTCCAGTACCAAAACCACTGGATTGTCCTCACCGAGGGCAAGTCGAAAACTACAAGCACCTCTGCCCTACGAGCAACAGCCGCTGAGCAATCCTGCTCCCAAATATAAGGTAGGGTGGATTACCAGCCCCATATTTAAAAATTTTAATATTTTCAAATTTTCATCCTAAACCCGTCGAGCTTGGGCTCATTTAAACCGGCTCGGCGAGTTCTATTTGATAGCGTATACGGTTCCTTTCGCAAACCCCCCTCCACCCCACAATATAGGTTTTCCCCCCCCCACCGCGCCAAAATCTTCCCCCCTACCCCCACCCCCTCGAGTTGGGTATCAAACGACTCAGCTCGAAGAGGTGAGTACACCTGTCCACATTCCAGCCCCCCCTCACCCCCCTTCGCAGACATGTTACCCAGAACCCCTCCCAAAACATCCAAATCTGACATTCCGTCACCTTACATGACCACAGCAGCCGCCAGGCGGTCCCTAGTGGACACTCTGAGCCCGTCTTTCACCCGCACAACTCCCCCTGCGGAGTCTACATACATAGAGATGGCGAGAGACTATAGAAAGAAAGGCTTGGACGCAGTATTAGCCTCCCGCAACCTAAAGGGTGATCTCAAAACCTCGATCACAGAGGCAATAAACGGCCTCTTTGGAGTCATCGCCATGCTCGACCCCTCCACCCCCTCCCCTCCCAAACCCCTCACGACACAGGCCACCAATACAACAGTTACACCAACTAAAGACACCACACAACAACAACTATTAGACAAACTCGAGGCCCACTCTCGGTTACTCGATGAATCGAATAAGGCCTTGCAGGAACACACCAGGGTTATTAAGGCATCCCCTAAACCCGCGCCGCCGGAGATACAACCAGTGTCGGCGGACCCGCATAAGACTCATCAATCCTACGCTAAGGCCGCCGCCACGCCCAAACCCCCTGCAGGGCCTTCCATCATCGTGTCCGGAGAGGGTCTCAACACAGCAGAACAGTTACTTACACAAATTAGCAAAACAGTTAACTTCCGACAGGGCGGATACGCCCCTTTAAAGGTAACTCCGCTCTCCAAACACAAAATCAAACTCGTCTTTGAAAAAGACGAGCATAAAAAGCACACTGTTACACAATTACAAAACAACGCAAACATCAAAACACAGGAGGAAAAACGGATTGATCCGATGATAATACTTAAAGGTATAAGGAAAACAATACCCGAATTTGAACTCATTAAAACAATAAAAGACCAAAACATCACACTAACTAAGCACACATTCACTATAAAATTCATTGCCAACAACAGAAACACTACACTGTACAACGTGGTTCTAAACACAACACCCTCTGCCTGGAATGCGTTCGCCGATCTAGGCAGAGTCAACATAGGGATGCAGCGGGTCCACAGTGACAACTTCTCCCCATTTAGGCAGTGTCAAAACTGCCTAAATTTCGGACACACAAAGAGCCGCTGCCCCAACACCACACCCACATGCGCCAAGTGCTCCGCTCACCATCCGACAGCGGAGTGCAAGGCCGAAGTACACAACTGCACCAATTGCGCCGAACACAACAAACAATTCAACACCAACACCGGCACTCTACACCGCGCCGACTCCGACAAATGCCCCAAAGTTACAGCTATGCGTGCCCGCGTTGAGGCAAAAATCAACTACATTTAAAACATGCACAAAACACTAATTTCATATTAAACAACACAATTACACACTGAATTAAACACTCACATTAATTGCGACCTCAACGCGCAGCACTCGCACTGGAGCATTTGTCAACCACAATCCCTACCCCTTATTAAACAACACAACCCTTCCCAAACCTCGTGTGCTCTATCAAAGCTAACAAAGATATTTTATATCTTATACTCACACTTAATAATTAATCTGCAAGTAATCCACCCTCACCCGTACAAAATGTATAAAGTTACTTCTACTCATATATTACCTTTTACTCTTTTTACAATTATAATACCCAACATTTAATATTTAACTTAACTTCGATTCAATTACTAACTACCACTAACTGATGTTAGACTTTAATCACAAATTTATTCCTACTATTTTTCATTAAATAGGAAATTCTAATCCCACTTCACTGTGTAAATATCATTTGTACTAAACATAATTAATTATATTGATCCCATTTCTATATATCTTTTTTTTTTATACTATAAGTTTAATAACATTTCATTGTGTATTCTTGTTTAACTATAATTTTAACTCTACTTCACTTCATTTGTAATCTCGTTTGTGTAACTAGTTACGGATTATTCTATTACTAGGTTTAATATATACAAACACAATTCACTATAGATTATCCCTGTTTGAGTTTAACCTTGTATCAACTGTATGTGTAAATGTAAAACTTTCTATGTTTAATATTGTAAATTTTTTCTTGTAACATTATATTGTGTTGGTGTTAAGAAACGGGCTTAAACCGGACGGTCGAGGGTCGGTTATTGTATCAAATAGCAGAGCCGACCCTCAACAACCCACCCGTGTCCAACTCTAAACGCCTGCACAGTCATTTACAGGCACATTATTAAAGCCTATCTGTTTGAACTTAATTTTATAACAACTGTTTTATTCCATTCCACTGTATATTTTTACATTTTTATTTTTCTTTAACTCCAATTTTGTTTGTGTTATGTTTAATGTTGGTGTTAGGAAGCGGACTTAAATTGGGCGGCTGAGGGAAGGTTATTGTATCTAATAGCAGAACCGACCCTCAACAACCTACCCGTGTCCAACTCCAAACACCATCATGGTCATTTACAGGCACATTATTAAAGCCTATCTGTTTAAACTTAATCTTATAACAACTGTTTTATTCCATTCCATTGTGTATTTTTACATTTTTATTTTACTTTAACTCCAAATTCTGTTTGTGTTATGTTTAATGTTGGTGTTAGGAAGCGGACTTAAATTGGGCGGCTGAGGGAAGGTTATTGTATCTAATAGCAGAACCGACCCTCAACAACCTACCCGTGTCCAACTCCAAACACCATCATGGTCATTTACAGGCACATTATTAAAGCCTATCTGTTTAAACTTAATCTTATAACAACTGTTTTATTCCATTCCATTGTGTATTTTTACATTTTTATTTTTTACTTTAATTCTAAATTTTGTCCGTGTTATGTTTAATATTGGTGTTAGGAAGCGGACTTAAATTGGGCGACTGAGGGAAGGTTATTGTATCTAATAGCAGAACCGACCCTCAACAACCTACCCGTGTCCAACTCCAAGCACCAGCACAGTCATTTACAGGCTCAGTATTAAAGCCTATCTGTTTAAACTTAATTTTATAACAACTGTCTTATTCATTCCAGTG